>NC_025998.2:114107788-114137240 GCF_000442705.2 Elaeis guineensis | reverse complement strand
CCAATGGACTCCTCTAGGAACCCATGGCATAATGGTGTGTCTGAAAGGAGAAATCAAACTTTGTTAGACATAGTCTGATCCATGATGAATTTTGTCAGCTTGTCGATATCCTTCTGGGGATATGCACTCGAATTGACCTGTTATTTGTTAAATAGGGTTCCAAGTAAGTCTATAATTAAGACTCCATATGAGATATGGATAGGGCGTAAGCCAGCACTTTCACACCTTAGGGTCTGGAGGTGCCCAACCTATGTCAAATAATTAGTTACAGACAAACTTGGACCTAGGTCTGACAAATACACATTCATCGATACCCCAAAGAGACCAAAGGATATTTTTTCTACCATGCTGATAAACAAAAGGTGTTTGTCAGCCTTAAGACAATCTTTTTAGAAAAAGAGTTCCTTGGTAAAGGAACCGTTGCCTCTAAGGTTGAACTTGATAAAGTTCAACAGGTAGAAGGACCGACACCAATAGCTGAACCTGAGTCGGATTTGATTAGATCAGATCTGGAGCCCAATGTACCTATACCATTAAGGCGATCTGATAGAGTACCACATCAATCAGATAGATACTATGATTTCTTGGTTCGGGATGGTGATCCCATCGAACTCGAAGAGAATGATGAAGATCCGATCACCTATATGGATGCAATGCAGAGACCTGATTTTGAGAAATGGCTTGAAGCCATGAAATTCGAAATAAAGTCCATGAAGATCAATGATGTATGGACATTGGTTGACCCACCTAAAGGGGTTAAACCCATTGGGTGTAAATGGGTGTTCAAAAAGAAAAGGGGCACAGATGAAAAGGTGGAGACCTATAAAGTCCATCCGGTTGTCAAGGGGTATCGTCAACATTATGGTATTGACTATGATGAGATATTTTTTCTTGTGGCAATGCTCAAATCCATTCGGATAATGCTTACAATAGCTGCCCATCTGGATTATGAGATCTGGCAAATGGATGTAAAGACAGCTTTTCTGAATGGAGAGCTGATCGAAGAGGTGTATATGATACAACTTGAGGGGTTTACATCCACAGATGAGTCCAAGGTATGCAAACTTCAGAGATTCATTTATGGATTGAAGCAAGCTTCTCAGAGTTGGAACATGTATTTTGATAAGGTGATCAAAATGTATGGCTTCGTTAAGAATGGAGGAGAGCCCTACATCTATAAATAGACAAATGGTCCAGTTGTGGTATTTCTTGTTTTGTACGTGGATGATATTCTCTTAATCGGGAATGATATCCCTGCACTACAGAGAATAAAAGTTTGGTTGTCATCGCAGTTCTCCATGAAGGACTTGGGTGAAGCATCCTACATCCTTGGGATGAAGATCTATAAGGATAGATCTAAAAAGATACTTTGGTTATCCCAGTCCACGTACATAGACACTGTGTTGAAGAGGTTCAGCATGAAAAATTCCAAGAAGGGCTATCTACCCATAGGCCATGGAATTTCTCTCTCTAAGAAGGATTGTCCGACAACTTCTGAAAAGAGAGAGCGTATGAGTAGTGTCCCATATGCTTCGACCATGGGATCTATCATATACACCATGATATGTACAAGATCATATGTGGCATACTCACTAGGAGTAGTGAGTAGATACCAATCTGATCTTGGAGAAAATCACTAGAAAGTGGTTAAAGCCATCCTTAAGTATTTGAGAAATACTAAGGACCAATGGTTAGTTTATGGTGAGTCAGATCTGAAACTTGTGGGATTCACAGACTCCAGCTTTCAATTTGACCAAGATGACAGTAGAAGCGTGTCAGGTTATATCTTTACTCTGAATGGTGGAGCTATCTGCTGGAAGAGTTTCAAGCAGCATACTGTGGCAGACTCTATTTGTGAGGCAGAGTACATCGCAGCATCGGATGCCACGAAGGAAGCTATGTGGCTGAGAAAATTCATCATCGAGCTCGAAGTAGTACCCTCCCTCGATGGTCCGGTCCTGTCCTACTGCGACAACACTGGTGCTATAGCTCAGGCAAAGAAACCCAAAGCACACCAGCGGACGAAGCACATTTTGCACTGCTTCCACCTGGTCTGAAAAATCATGGATCAAGGTGACATCGACCTTCAGAAGATCGACGGAAAGGAGAACCTGGCCGACCCCTTCACTAAAGTCCTGACGATAAAGGAATTCGACAACCACAAGTCGAAGATGGGTATTGGATACTGTGCTGAGTGGCTTTAGGACAAGTAGGAGTTGTAGAAAAATATGTTTCAAAAGCTAATCGTCAAGCTGTTGATGGTTGAGCAACCAAGTATTGTAATTGATTTGTTAATAAATAAAATATATTTTTGATATTTTCATCATAAGCTTTTATTTTCTAATGAACTCTGTTGTTATGATGAAGTCCTTAGGACTATTTAAGTTCGATAAAGAGAGGATTTATCGATTAGTCCTTAAAACTGTTCACGACCAAATGATAGACTGTTAATAAAGATGACAGCTTCTATCGAGCATAGATCACTGTAGGCCATATGGGTTGGTTGTTCTCTTAACCAAGGAGTGTGGAGACACTGGTATGGCATACAGATGAGATGTAAGGGTACATCATCACTGAACGTGACCAACTCTAGAGCATTCTGCTGTCAAGAATGTCTCTGATGGGATATAGGTATAAGTGTCTCTTAGATCTGAGATCACCTCAGTGACTTACAAGCAACTCACTGTGCTTTGGTACTGGACTAACTGAATTTCTAATTTAGTGATGGAAGGCTTTTGGGCATAGTCAAGTACTTGTGAAGTCAGAGTGTGATCAAGATGGGATTGACCACTCCAAGAGTTGGAGAAGAATGAGTCACTGTATTTCAATTTAGCAAAATCTTGGCCAGGATAATCTATCAGATGGATTTGATATTTTGAAATACAATGTGGACAACCTGATCAAAGTTGATAGTTGAACTTTAAGGTGTCCTATGATCATTTTGGTCAAGAAGATGAATTATATAGAAACTATATCCGCATGGGTTCTAAGGATGTTGTTCTACACATTCGACCTATCTGATCATCGGATACCATTGTTAGATGGTCACTTCGATTGGTACAAAAATTTATTCCTGTACTACCGGCTTAGATTCGGACCTATGAGGTCACACACATTAGAGTTCATGATCCGATCGGATGGTTGATCAATGATTAAGAATCATTCTAGGGTTAAATGATCAATACGATTGACATTTAACCTAGTACAAGTATTACAGGAGGATCGATTAGCAATTCGATTGCTAATTGACTTAATTTGATTAAGCCAATGGGTTGAGATTAAGTCTAATTGAATATGATTTAATTAGATTTTATTTGGACTTGATTGGATCAAGTCCAATTGATTTATTGGATAAACCAAGTGCAAGAAAAAAACTAGTCCTAGTTCAATTAGGACTTGGGTCAACCTAATTTCTAATTTGATTAAAAAATTAAATCAGATTTAAATATAATTTAATCTGATTAAATTAGGTTTTTAATTGGGTTAAGATCTATTTTAATTAGGTTGATCTAATTTTGGTTTGATTTGGTTTGAGAAACCAAATTAAAACAAGTCATAAGATAGAATTTTAGTAAGACTAGGATTCCACCTTGCGCTACATAAGCCCCCCCCACGCCCTCTCTCTTATTCCATGCCAATCCCCTCTTATTTTGTGTGACAAAAGTCCTCTCCCAGGTCTTTCCCATGTTCAAAAGGTTTTCTCTCTTCTTTCATACATGGAAAGTGGTTGTGGATCAAATCAAAATAGGAATAAGTTTGGATTTTAAATTCTATGAGATAGAGCTTTAGAAATCCAAAACTCTTTCCTTTTTGCACTGAATTTATTCAGATTTTGCTTGAGATTTTTATGGCTTTTAGGGCACACATTTTGCACCCTTTTCTAGTGGTCCATGCACAAAAATAAGGAGGAGGCACCCAAGAGTTGGGCACCCCTTATCTTGCCATGTTTGGATAAGTCTTGACTAGGTATTTGACCCAGATAAGGACTCTATCATATCTCTCTCTATGAAATGAGTTTCTTCATGAAAGTTTTATAGATTATAGAGATTGAGAGACCTTTGGGGCATCCAAAAATCACAGAGAAAAACCTTTGGGTCGTGGAGATATAATAGACACAAGACAGGGTGTCTAGGAGAGAGTAAAGAGAAGAAGAAGAGGGTCTTCTACTAGGGTTGTTAGTTTCATCTCTTTCCTTCCTCCATCTTGAGTTTTCTGAGAGCATCTCAGATCTAAAACTCCTCCTACTTCTCATCTTTTTAAGAGTCCAAATCAAGAAGAAGGAGACACCTGATCAACCATCGAAGAAGGATCAGCGCAGTACTAGCATACTGTGCTGATTTCCTGAAGCAGGACTTCTGATTGAGATTCGTGGGCTCATGTGGATGACTCCTAGAGATCGAATGCGTGTGTGGTTTGCAACATTATCCTCAAGCCCGGATCAGTAAGATTAGAACATCTAACTTGCAAGGTAATAGATCTGATCTATTGTTTAATACATACATTAGATGTAGTATAGAAACATGTTGATATGATCGACATGTAATTCATGCTCTATATATTTTAATTTTTAATTTAATGCTATGTAATAATCATGTAATAGAATCTTAAATCTAAAGATTTTTTGGTTTTAAAAAATAAATTTTGATTTATTTTAGTCTTCCGCTGCCTGATCTTGAAAAACTTTCAAGATCTAACCTTGAAACCCTAGATCTGGTTCCATCAATTGGTATCAGAGCCTAAGGTTCCTACATTTGGCACATCACTAGCTGAGGGGCAATCTACAAATCGATCTTCACTTTTCATTTAGTCAAACTACACCTATTGAAAAGCTCAGATGAGAATCTTTATTCAAGTACTTGACTATGATATATGAAGTATCATTGTAAATGGACTACACACACCCACTAAATTGATTGATGGTGTGTCTCTCCCTAAGTCGAAAGGTGAATGGGATAAATTTGATAAGAAAATGACTCAGCTCAATGCTAAAGCTATGAATATTTTATATTATGCTTTAAATGCAAATAAATTTAATCATATTTCCATATGTAATTCTGCTAAAGAAATTTGAGATAGGTTAGAAATCACACATGAAGGCACAAACCAAGTAAAAGAGTTTAAGATAAATATACTTGTGCACAACTATAAACTATTTAAAATAAAATCTGAAAAGTAAATAACTCAAATATTTATCTATTTCACTGACATCATAAATGATTTAAAAAGTCTTGACAAATATTATTCTAACAGTGATCTTGTGAAAAAAGTACTCAGATCTTTACCAAGATCATGGGAGGCAAAGGTCACTGCAATCCAAGAAGTCAAGGATTTAAATATTCTACCATTGGAGGAGCTTCTTAGATCTCTCATGACTCACAAACTGACCATGAAGCAACACTCTGAGGAAGAAACAAGAAGAAAAAAGACTATTGCTCTTAAGTCAACTACTCAAGAAGAAGAAGAAGCCAACCTGTGCCTTATGGCACATGAAAATGAGGTATCTCCTGAAACTCAAAATGAATTTACTTATGATAAACTACTAGAAGCTTTTCATAAACTTTTGAATGAACTAAAAAATTAAAAATAAAAAATAAAAAATCTAAAATTAAGAAATCAAGTATTAGCTAAAGAAAAAGGAGTTGATAATAAAAATAAAGAATTAGTCCCTATTAAAGGAAAAGGATGAATTTTTAAGCCAAAACAAAACTCTTGCAAAAGAAAATGAAAAACTAAAGGAAGATGTAACCAAGTTAAAATCTATAGTTGATAGATTTACATTAAGTTCAAACGAACTTCAGATGATCATTGATAGTCAAAAAGCTGTATATGATAAAGTCAGACTTGGCTATAATACTTTTAGAAAATAAAAATTTTTAAAAAATATTTTTGTCAATGCATCTATAAGAAAATTATCAAATATTACTTATTTTAAATATGACAAAGTAGGGCATAAAGCTTATTCATGTTTATCAAATAAATTTGATAATAGAAATATTAAGAAAATATGGGTTCCAAAAGGAACCATTGTGACTAACCCCAAAGGACCTAAGTTAGCTTGGATACCTAAGGTTAAAACTTGATTTCATGTGTGCAGGTGTGTCTTGCATCCCAAGCAACAAAATGAAAGTGGTATCTTGATAGTGGATGCTCAAGACATATGACTAGTGATGAATCTCAATTCATCACATTAAAAGCTAAGAATGGAGGGATGGTCACCTTTGAAAATAATGACAAAGAAAAGATCATCGATATTGGTAACATTGATCGGGCAAGCGGATTTCATGTGATCTGATCTGTTTAAATTTCTCTCTTAAAACCTAAGTGGGGTGACTCAATTACTGTGTTTCTTCCTTCTCTTCTCGTCCCATACTGAAACCCTTCTCCAAACTCTCCACCGGCCACAAATCCATCCCGTTAACCACCCAAAATCTTGGATCTCCATCTCAAACCCTAGAGCAAACTCTCTCTCGGTATACCCTCTTGCTCTCCATCAAAATCTCAAGCCCTAACTTGCAAAATCCATGACAATCAACCCGAAATCCAAGCATCTCCATCGGTCACTCCAAGTAAGATTCCTCTATTTGCAAGGAAGGTTGCTTTGGGAAGAAATGTAGATTTCAAATTTTTAAGGCATGATGGTTTTTCAATTGAAGAAAAATTAATTAAGCAAGGATAAAAATATTTTCTAAGTTTGTCTGAGTTGATTTATATTGATTTGGTCAAGAAATTTTATTCAAATTTGATTTTCTCTGATGGTGTTTTGAGGTTTGCTGTGAAGGGAGTCCAAATCATTTTGAATGCACCTAGGCTAGGTAGACTCCTTCAGATGCCTTATGAGGGTAGTTGCCTAGATAAGCAACCCAAAAAGAAAATTGGACTTAGGACTATCCTTGGAAGAGAAGATGTAGAATGTTTTTTGAATATTGAAGTCAAAGATCTGAGTATGGAAATGAGGTTGCTCACCACATGGTGTTAAGAATTTTCTTCCCTAAAGGGAGAAGATATGATTTGATGACTGGTAGGGATATTTGCTTGATGCACCATGTTATTTCTGAGACTCTTCTGAACCTACCTTTCCTGATGATCAATGCCATGAGGGAGGCCTTGAACAGATCTAAGGCTTTCTTGCCATATGGCATGGCTCTCACCATGATTTTTAGAGAGTCTGGAGTGAGTTTTAAGGGAGAGATTGTTTGTAGATTGTCATACATCGACACCTACAACAACCACTCCCTTCGGCGCATGGGGTTTGTCAGAGTTGGTGGCTGTTAGGCCAAGGGCGGTGCAGCTACAATTAAGGAGGAGGATGATGAGAAGGAGCATGCTGAGGGGGAGGGTCTATCTTCACCACCTGTGCCCAAGCAGAGTCTAGTTGATCATCCTTTTTCGGAGCTTGAGACAAGACCCTCAGTCAAAGTACCCCCATCGAGCCATACCGTACCATCTTTTAGTTTAGGGGATGAGGATATGGGACTGTTGGCTGAGAGAGTGGAAAGGATTCTATCTGTTTAGTAGCAGTGGTTTCAAGATCAGTTTCTTTAGCAATCTCACCAGTTTCAGCAGCAGATTCTCTAGTTGGTGCAGCAGCAGTATCACCAGGCTCCATCAAGTTCTTTCTTTGATCCTTCCTCGGACTTTTCTGTCATGTCACACATATCTTCACTGAAGGAGCTCTTATCTGATCTGAGTACTAGATTGGAGAGTGTAGAAAGCTCCCTACTCAGGTTCAGTGGCAGGATTTTTGATATTGAGAGGGAGATCAGACGGATTTTAGTTTCTCTTTCAGGAGGAGCGAGCACATCGACCACTTTCTCACCTCAGTTGGATGATTTAGCTCAAGAGATAGAGAGACTCCACAGCCAGCTTTGTTTTTCTCTTAAGCTAATTCGGACAGACATCAGAGACTCCAGAGATTTTATATCTGCTAATCTAAATGGGCTCCGACTTACAGTGAGGGAGATCTTGTCCCAGCTTGATGCCATTAGGACTCAGCTTCAGTTTAGGCCCTCAGCATCCAGTGAGCCAGCCTTTGTTCAACCTATTATTTTCTGTCCTCCGACATCTTCCTCTTGGACCAGACCTTTCAATTGAGGATGAGGCTGATCATGTTTTGATGCTCATTCTCACTGATTTCATCATTTTGTATTAGGTTACTTAGTTATATTTTGTAGATTGGATGTATGAGAGCTTTATGCTCATGGACATATATTATAACTCCTGTAACCTCTTTTTTTATTGTAATTAATGAATGAGGTTATTATCATGGCTCACTTCTTTTTTCTTGGATGAATGAATGAATAAATGACTATTATACTTGAATGAATGCACTATTACTCTGATACCTGATATTGAACCATGAAAAATCTTACTCCCTTTAGTCTATTTTTTGATGATGTCAAAAAGGAGGAGAAAGTAGTGCATTGTCTATCTGAATTTTTTAAATTTAAATGCTCTTTTAAACTCTTTGCTCTGATACAGTATTTTGCACTGATACGCCTCTGATATGCCTCTGATGCACCAATTTTTTACTCTGATACATCTATTTTTATCTTTATTTTGATACTATTTAAAAAATTGCTCTGATACATTTATTTTTCTTGAGTACTCTGATAATTTTATTTTTTACATTGATACCAAAATACCTCGATACATTCATTTTTGATTGTACAAAATGCTCCAATTTCTTCTCTTTTAATTCTTGGTTTCATCCTTGCTTTGATATCAAAATGAGAAAAAAAGAAAGAAATATTCCTTTCATATTTATTGCTCTGATATTAAAAATAAGAAAGAGAAGAATAAAATTTTTTTATTAACCATCTCTGCTTCAATAAAAAAAAATTTACAAATTAAACACTCTTTATATAAGAAAAGGAGAGATCTTTTTCAAAATGATCAAAATAATTACTTTTATCTGTTTCATATAAGAAAGGAAAAAATTTTAACTGATTAAGAATAATTTTTAAAAAACCTCTGATACCTTCATGTTGCTTAGATATGGAGCCTAAGGGGGGGGGGTGAATTGGGTCTTTTTGAAATTTTAAAGATTAAACTACTTGAACAATGTGCTAAGGTGAAGGGTGAAGTGTATCAACTTGCAATAGAAATAAAATCAAACACAAACAAGAAGTAAGCAAGTTATAAGCATAAAGAACAAGAAAAGAGAGGCAATCACAACAAACACAAAGGATTTATAGTGGTTCGATGCTAACCTTGCACCTACATCCACTCCTCAAGTTCTAACTTGAGAATTCAATCCACTAAGTGGATAACAATGGATTACACCATGTCGGACACCTCCGACCCTTGCCTTCCAAGCAAGAACACTTATTTTTTGAGTACAAACTAACCTTCAACACTCTGATTCAGGATTCGGATCAATCCAAATAAGTTTTGGAACCCCCCAAAACTCAAGCACCCAAAAACTATTTGTGAAAAATAGAGTATACAAATTTTAGCATACAAACCCCTTAAATACACATAATAAAAGCAATAGAAATACAATACTTAAGGGGTGAAAGCCTTTACTGTACACTCTTAATGAGTTTCACACTTGATTGCTGCTGGAGAGTAGTTGGTGAGGTGCTTAAATGCTTCAATCTCTCTCTTAAGGCTGAAAATAATTTTTTTCGGATTTAATCTTTGAGCTTGCAAAAATCTTATGATTTTTCACTTGAATAGGGCATTTATAGTTGTCATTTATCCTTGAGAATATCTTAGAGTTGGTTTAGAGCCATTGGAGTGTATTTAACGCATATTAAATACATCAAAAATGGGCTGAAAACTAGCCGTTATGCATGCTTACAAAAATGGAGCATCCCACTGGTATTAGGATGTCCCAATTGGCCAGACAAAAAGTCCTACTTTCTGTTTTGATCTCAGGTCTCAGGGAGGGCATCCTAATTACATGGGGCATCCCAGGTGGGTCATCCCACAGCATGCCATGATCCAAAATACTGCATGCTGGCTGCCTAACAGAAGGGGATGACCCAGATGGATCGTCGCATCATATTTTAACCTAATTTTTTATGTATTTAAGATTCAAAACTTATCAAAACTCATCCAAATGCTCTCAAATGAATTCAAATAGTTTGGACACTCTCAAAAGCCTTCAAAACTTTACCAACTTACTAAAATTTTAATTTTTGATATATTTGATGAAGCTTTTCAAACTCAATCTCTTGGACTACCTGAAACATCATAAAAATAATTTTCAAATATAGAAAACTCATTGGTAGTCTCCTCAAATAGTTTGTGATCATCAAAATCAATTCTTGACACAACAATCTCTCTCTTTTTGATGATGATAAAATATTTGAGTGTTCATAAAAAATATCTTTAAAGCTCAAGTAATTTGGATTTGTTAAGCACTAGAAGAACTATGCCAAGAGTTCAATCATAGAGGATCATGATATACAAACTTTAATGAATTAACTCATTTAGCTCAAATAATTTATGAATGAATTAGAGAATTTCTAAAGATTATCCTTATTCAATCAAAATTCTCTTCTTTCTTGTATGGATTAGATTATTTTGATTATTTGAAAACAAATCTCTCCCGTTCTTATATAAAGAGTGTAAAAAAAAAAATTTTTAATTCTATTATCAGAGCAATAGATATGAGAAGGTATATTTCTTTTCTTTTCCTTGTCTTGATGTTAAAGTAAGAGTGAGACAATTAGAGCAAGAATAAAAAATGAATGTATCGAGATAATTTGGTATCAGTGCAAAAGTAAGATGAGTAGAGCATTTAAGATAAATAGGTTAATCAGAGTAATTTTTTAAATAGTATCAAAATGAATGTAAAAATGGATGTATCAAAATTTTTTTAAAAAAATTATGAATCAGTATCGGAGTTATTTTTAAAAAAATGGATGAAACAGTATCAGAGCTTTTACCATTTAGTATAGAATACTGTATCAAAGTAAAAATTATTAAAAAAAGCTTAAAAAGAGTAAAAGATTTTCAAAAGATTTTAAGAACTACACTATTTTCACACTTTCCCTCAAATACATTATTTTTTCCATTTACCTTTATTTCTCCCCCTTTATCATTATTACATATTTTTTATATTCCATTATTTCTCTCTCTTTTTGACATCATCAAAAAGAATAAACTAGAAGAGTAGGATGTTCATGGTGTTAAGTCAAGTATCAAGAAAATAGAGTATGATACCAAATTCATCCATCCAACAAGAAATGATACTGAGCATTCATTCATCCAAAGAGACATAATAATAAACATTCAAACAATCCAAAGGGATATGATAATAAACATTCATCCAAAGAGATATGAGTAGAAAGAAAATAACCTCATTCATACACACCAAAATAGAGGTTACAAGAGTCATAAAGAGCATAAAGCTCTCGTACATCCAATCTATAAAATATAACTAAGTAATCTAATACAAAATAAAGTCAGGAAGACAAGGCATCGAGCACAAGATCCAGATAGGTGAAGACATAATCAGCCTCGTCCACGATCGAAGGGTCTAGATCGAGAGGAAGAAGTCGGAGGATGGAAAGCAATAGGCTGAATAAAGGCTAGCTCACTAGATGTAGAGGGCCTAGACTGAAGCTGAGTCTTCATGGCATCAAGCTGGGATAAGATCCCCCTCACAGTAATTTGAAGCCCATCTAGATCAGCAGATAGGAAGTCTGGAGTCTCTGATGTCTGTCTAAAGTAGCTCAAGAGAGGAACGAAGCTGACTATGGAGTCTCTCTATCTCTCGAGCTAGGTCATCCATCTGTGGTGTAGAAGAAGTCAATGTGCCCACTCCAGCAGAGAGAGACTACAATCCATCTGACCTCCCTCTCTATATCAAAAATCTTGCCACTGAATCTGAGAAGGGAGCTCTCCACACTCTCCAATCTAGTGCTCATATCTGATAGAAGTTCCATCAATGAGAAAATATGTGGCACAATGGATGAATCCAATGATGGAGCAGAGAAGGCACTCGAAGAGGAAAGGTGAAACTGCTGTGGCTGCTGTTGTACCTACTGCTATACCTACTGTAGAATCTGCTCTTGGTACAGTTGAAACTGATGGAGCTGCTGCAGAATCTGATCCTAAAACTGCTGCTGCTGGAACTGGTAAGACTGAAGAAGCTGATCCTGAAATCGCTGTAGCTGAACAGATAAAATCTCTGCCACTCTCTCAGCTAGCTGTCCCATATCAACATCTCCCAAACTGAAAGTAGATATGGTATGACTAGATGGGGGGACTCTAACTGAGGGTCCTATCTTAGGCTCTGAAATATAATGAACAACTGGACTCGACCTGGGTATAGGAGAAGATGGACCCTCCCCCTCAGCATGCTCCTCATCCTCATCACTATCCTCCTCTGCAGCATGACTCTTGGCCCACCGGCCATCCACTCTCACAAATCCCATCCTCCTATGAGAGTGGTTGTTGTAGGTGTCAGTGTATGACAGCTTACAAATAGCCTCTCCATCAAAACTGATTCCATCCTCACTAAAGATAACAGTGAGGGCCATACCATAGGGTAAAAGAGCCTTGGACCTGTTCAAGGCATCCCTCATAGCATCAAACATAAAAAATAGAAGATTCAGGGGAGACTCTGAAACAACATGGTGCATGAGACATATGTCTCTCCCCATCATCAGATCATATCTTCCCCCTTTAAGAAAAAAAATTTTGGAAACCATATGGTGGAGCAATCTCATCTCCACACTCAAATCCTTAGCTTCAATTTTTAGAAAACCTTCCACATCATCCCTCCCAAGTATGGTCCTAAGTCTAACTTCTTTCTTAGGCAGTTCATCCAAACAACTACCTTCATAGGGCATTTGAAGCAATCTACCTAGTCTTGGAGTATTTAAAATGATCTGAACACCCTTAACAGTAGATTTTAAGATTCCCTCAGAGAAAAATAGATTGGAATAAAATTTCTTCATCAAATCTATGTAAACTGGTTCAGACAAGCTCAAAAAGAATTTTCAATCTTGTTGAATCATCTTCTCCCTAATAGAAAATCCATCTTGTCTTAAAAACTTGAAATCTACATTCCTACCTAATGCAACTTTTCTAGTAGACAAGGGGATCTTACTTGGTGTCACAGGAGCTGAAGTATGGGGTGGCTCTTGAGCAAACTTCTTCCTTCTCTCCTCAACCTCCAAGGATCTCACAAACTTTCTCCTTTGTGACATCCTCATCTTGGCGGCCATGATGCAAAAAGATGATGAAAAGTGGTCTAGAGAGTGGAGAAGAGTTGGATTGAACCGAAATCAAAGAGGAGAAAAGGATTTTTGAGTGATTTCCCATGGATTTGAGGGCTAGGGCTTGAAGATTCAGGGCTCTTTCAGGCGATGAAAAAAATGATTTAAATAGGGAAAAAAATTAAGAGAAAAAAATTAAAAAATAGTCACATCAAGTTGAGAAGGTCATGGAGGGTCTACATGAATTTTGATGTGATTTTTGACAAAAAAATTTCAATGGATAAAAATTCAAGAAGGTATCTGAATAGTATTGAAGAATTTTTAAATGACTTGAAAAATCCTCAAAAAATGATAGATGGCTCCCAAATTAGGATAATGAAATTAAGAATTTTTAAAAGAATTTTGGGAGTAAAAATGTGATAGAAATTCAAATAGAAGGATCTAAGATGCCCAATTCTCTCCTAATTTCATAAAATTTATTTTTATTAAGGGCTTTAGTGAAAATATCAGGTAATTGATTTTTAGTATTTATGTATTCAAGCATTATATCATTATTTTGAATATGTTCTCTTATAAAATGATGTCTAATTTTAATATATTTTGATCTAGAGTGTTGAATTGAATTTTTGGTTAAATTGATGGCACTAGTGTTATAACATTTTATGGGAATGTTTTTAAGTTTAATGCTAAAATCCATGAGTTGTTGCTTAATCTACAATATTTGAGCACAGCAACTTCCAACTGCAATGTATTTGGTCTCTACCGTAGATAAAACCACTGAATTTTGCTTCTTGCTAAACTAGGAGATTAAGTTTACTCCTAAAAATTGGCAAGTTTCACTAGTGCTTTTTCTATCAAATTTACATCCAGCAAAGTCAGCATCTGAAAAACCTATTAAGTCCATAGATGATTGTTTCGAAAATCAAAGACCTAGGTTTTGTGTTCCTTTTAAGTATCTAAATTTTTTTTTAATAGCATTTAAGTGTGATTCTTTAGGATTTGATTAATATCTAGTACATATACATACACTGAATATTATATCATGTCTACTTGCAGTCAGATATAATAAAGATCCTATCATGCCTCTATAAAGTTTTGTATCAACGCTTTTACCATGCTCATCCTTTTCTAATTTATAGGAAGGAGTCATAGGGGTACTTACAATTTTTGAGCTCTCCATTCTAATTTTTTTTAATAGCTCTCTTATGTACTTACTTTGGGTGATAGAGATCCCTTCCTTCATTTATTTGATTTGGAGTTCGAGGAAGAATGTGAGTTCTTCCATCATGCTCATTTCAAACTCCCCCTATATAAGCTTGACAAACTCTTAACATAAATTTTTATTAGTAAACCCAAATATAATATCATCAACATATATTTATATGACTAAAATTTCTTTATCTTTTCTTTTTATAAAAAGAGTAGTGTCAACTTTTTCTCTTGAAATATTATTTTCTAATAAAAACTTACTTAATCTTTCATACCAAACTCTAGGAGCTTATTTTAATCCATATAATACTTTATTTAATTTAAGTATATGATCTAAAAATTTATGATTTTTAAAATTAGGGGGTTATTCAATATAAACCTTTTCAGCAATATAACTATTTAGAAAAGCACTCTTAACATCCATTTGAAACAAATTAAAATTCATAAAGCAAGCAAAAGCAAGTAGCATTCTTATAGCTTCTAGTTTAGCAACAGGAGCAAATGTTTCATCAAAATCAATTCCTTCTTATTGATTATATCTTTTAGCAACTAATCTTTCTTTATTTCTTATTATATTTCCATCTTCATCTAATTTATTTCTATATACCCATTTAGTTTCTATTATAGGGTGATATTTAGATCTAGCAACTAGTGTCCATACATTGTTTCTCTCAAATTGATTTAGCTCTTCTTGCATGACAATTATCCAGTTATGATCTTTTTTAGCTTCATCTATTATTTTAGATTCTAGATATGAAACAAAAGCTATATAATTACAAACATCTCTAAGTGAGGATCTAGTTCTTACTCCTTATGTCGAATCATCAATTATTAATTTTTTGAGGTGATTGTGGACATACTTCTATTTCCTTGAAAGATTACCTGTGTCTTGAGGTTGCTCTTAAATGTTCTGACATTGATATTTTCATCCTCATATTTTTCATCCATCTGAACCTTATTTTGTTGATCCGAGTCATTTAGGATGAGCTCCTTCATTCTATCTTGTATGATACCTGCATCATCAACACCTTCTCTCTTCTTGATGGAAGGTCATTAGTTTCATCAAAAACAACATGAATTGACTCTTCCACTACTAGTGATCTTTTATTAAATATTCTAAAAGCTTTACTAGAAGTGGAGTAGCTAAGGAAGATAGCTTCATCAGATTTAGCATTAAATTTACCTAAGCTATCTTTGCCATTATTTAAAACAAAACACCGACAATCAAAAACATAAAAATAACCTATATTAGGCTTTCTATCCTTCCATAGTTCATAAGGAGTTTTCTTTAAAATTGGTCTTATTAAGGCACAGTTTAGAATGTAACATGCTGTGTTAATTACTTCTGCCCAAAAATACTTTGGGAGCTTACTTTTATGTAGTATGGTATGTGCCATTTCTTCTAGTATTCTATTTTTTCTTTCAACTACTCCATTTTGTTGTAGTGTTCTAGGTACTGAAAAATTATGATCTCTGTATTTTTCATCACAAAATTTTTCAAAATCTTTATTTTTAAATTTAGTTCTATGATTACTTTGAATAGAAATAATTGATAAATCTTTTTCATTTGAAATTTTTCGGCAAAACTTAGAGAATGCAGAAAATACTTCATCCTTAGAAGCTAAAAATAAAACCCAAGTAAAATGCAAAAAATCATCAATGATTATAAAACCATATCTTTTTCTTCCTAGACTAGTTATCCTTGTAGGATCAAATAAATCTATATACAAGAGTTCTAGAGGTTTAGAAGTTGAAACAATATTTTTAGATTTAAAGAAAACTCTTGTTTGTTTACCAAATTGACATGCATCACATATTTTATCTTTATCAAAACTAATTTTTGACAAATCAAAATCAAATTCTTTTTAATGATTTTAAAAAGTATGTGCATACTAATATGTACAAGCCTACAGTGCCAAAATCAACTAGTCTCATTAATTTTAGCATTCATGACCATAAGACATTGCATGCTTTGTAAAGAGAGATTATCCAAATCAATCATGTAAATATTGCCATGCCTATATCCAATAAATCTAGTGCTAGCATCAGTGGGACTAGTTACAATGCACATAGATGATTCAAAAACTACTTTATAACCTTTATCACACAATTGACTAATACTTAACAAGTTATGTTTAAGACCATTTACAAGTAAAATATTTTCAATGCAAGTGGAGGGAGTGATACCAGTATTACCGATATCGATAATTTTATTTGCCATTATCTCCAAAGGTGACCAACCCTCCATTCTTGGCTTCCAATATGATGAATTGTGATTCATCACCTGTCATGTATCTTGAGCATTCATTATCAAGATACCACTTCCTTTATATTGCTTGGGATGCAAGACACACCTGCACTCATGAGATCAAATTTTAACCTTAAATACTCAATCTAACTTGGATTTTTTGGGGTTAGTTACAATGGTTCCTTTTGAAACTCATATTTTCTTAACATTTCTACCATTAAATTTGTTTGATGAATATGTATATGCTTTATGCCCTACCATACCACATCTAAAACAAGTAATATTTGACAAATTTTGTATGGATTCATTAACAAAAATATTTTTGAAGGACTTCTATTTTTTTAGAGTATTGTAGCCAAGTCTTGCTTTATTATATACAGCCTTTTGACTATCAATAATCATCTGAAGTTTGTTTGAACTTAAAGTAAATTTGTCAACTATAGATTTTAACTTTGATATCTCTTCCTTTAGTTTTAAATTTTGGTTTTATAAAAGTTTCATTTTGACTAGAGAGTTCATCTTTTTCTTTTATTAGTGATTGATTCTTTAGATCTAATTCTTTATTTTTCTTATCAATTTCTTCTTTTTCCTTACTTAATTCATGATTTCTTGATTTTAGAGTTTTATTTTTAATTCTTAATTCTTTTAGATCTTTTAAGAGTTTATGAAAAGCTTCTAATAATTCATCATAAGTAAATTCAGATTGAGTTTCAGATGATACCTCATTTTTGTGTGCCATAAGGCATAGGTTGGCTTCTTCCTAGATTTCTTCATTAGTGGTGGAGCCGTCACTGTCACTCCATGTAGCCATCATGGTCTTCTTCTTCTTAAACTTCTTTTGGCTTTCTTAAGCTGAGAGCATTCTGATCTGAAGTGGCCAGGCTTCTTGCACTCATAGCAAATTATGGGCTGCTCCTTTTCTTTCTCTTTACTTGGCTCTCCCTTAGCTAGTGGCCTTCTCTTGGTCCCTTGACTTTTCCTTCTCATGAACCGTCTGAATTTTCTAGTGATCAGGGCCAAGTCCTCATCTTCTTCACTGTTGTCTGATTTTTTTGAGTCATCTTCTTCTTGAACTGTTGACTTGAGGGCTATGATCCTCTTTCTTCTGATTTTTCCTCAGTGTGCTGATTCATGTCAGTTTATGGGTCATGATGGATCCAAGTAGTTCCTCTAATGGTAGAACATTCAAGTCTTGCCTCTTAGATTGCAATGACTTTCGCTTCCCATAATCTTGGTAATGACCTGAGTACTTTTCTCACAAGATCACTGTCAGAGTAACATTTGCCAAGATTTTTAAGCCATTTATGATTTAGTGAATCGAGTGAATATTTGAGTTATTGATTCTTCAGGTTTCATTTTAAACAGTTCATAGTTGTGCACAAGCATATTGATTTTAGATTCTTTTACTAGGTTTGTGCCTTCGTGTGTGACTTTTAGCCTATCCCAAATTTTTTAGCAGACATGCATGTAGAAATGTGATTAAATTCATTAGCATCCAAAGCACAATATAAAAATTTATGACTTTAGCATTGAGCTGAGCCATTTTCTTATCAAAAATATCCCATTCACCTTCCGACTTAAGGATAGACATGCCATCAATCAATTTGATGGGTGTATGTGGTCCATTTACTATGACACTCCACATGTCATAGTCAAGTGCTTGAATGAAAATTCTCATCCAAGCTTTCCAATAGGTGTAGTTTGACCCATTAAAAAGTAGAGATCGGTTTGTGGATTGCCCCTCGGATAGGGATGTGCCAAATTGGGCTGCCATGGATCTTTAGCTCTTGATGCTTAAATCAAGCAAGAATTAGAGTATCGGGCTCTGATATTACTTGTTGCCTAGATATGGAGCCTAAGAGGAGGGGTGAATTGGGTCTTTTTGAAATTTTAAAGATTAAACTACTTAAGCAATGTGCCAAGATGAAAGGTGAAGTGTATCAACTTACAATGAAAATAAAATCAAACACAAATAAGAAGTAAGCAAGTAATAAGCACAAAGAACCAGAAAAGAGAGGCAAGCATAATAAACACAAAAAATTATAATGGTTCGGTGCCAACCTTGCATCTACATCCACTCTCCAAGTTCCTACTTGAGAATTCAATCTACTAAATAGATAACAATAGATTACACCACGTCGGACACCTCCGACCTTTGCCTTCCAAGCAAGAATACTTATTTTTTGGTACAAGCCAACCCTTAACAATCTCATTCAGGGTTTGGATCAACCCAAACAAGTTTTGAAACCCCCCAAAACTCAAACACCCAAAAATTATTTGAGAAAAATAGATTATACATATTTAACACACAAACCCCTTAAATATACATAATAAAAGCAATAGAAATACAATACTTAAGGGGTGGAAGCCTTTGCTATACACTCTCAATGAGTTCCACACTTGATTACTGCTGGAGAGTGGTTGGAGAGTACTTAAATACTTCAATCTTTCTTTAGGGCTGAAAATGACTTTTCTCAGATTTAATCTTTGAACTTGCAAAAATCTTATGATTTCTCACTTGAATAGGGCATTTATAGTTATCATTTACCCTTGAGAATGTCTTAGAATTAGTTTAGAGCCATGAAGTATGTTTAATACGTATTAAATACATCAAAAATAGACTAAAAACTAGCCGTTATATGTGCTCATAGAAATGGGGCGTCCCACTAGCATTGGGGCATCCCATAGGGCGTCTCAATTGGCCAGACAGAAAGTCCTGCTTTCTGTTTTGGCCTCAGGTCTTAGGGGGGCATGCCAATTACATGAGGCATCCTAGGTGGTTGTCCCATAGCGTGCCATGATTCAAAATGCTGCATGTCAGCTGTCTAACAGAAGGGGATGACCCATCTGGGTCATCCCATCATATTCTAACCTAGTTTTTTATGAATTTAAGATTTGAAACTTATCAGAACTCATCCAAATATTCTCAAATGAATTCAAATTGTTTGGATACTCTCAAAAGCCTTCAAAACTTCACCAACTTGCTGAAACTTTAACTTTTGGCATATTTAATGAAACTTTTCAAACTCAATCTCTTGGACTACCTGAAATATCATAAAAATAATCTTCAAACATAAAAAACTCATTAGTAATCCTCTCAAATAGTTGTGATCATCAAAATTAATTCTTGGAGTAGTATTTCATAAATGATTTTCAGTAAAATAAATTGAAATATTAAAATTATTGAAAATATGTGTTGCCCAGCTATGCAACCCAAGAGGGGGGGTGAATTGGGTTTCTAAAAATTTTAAGCCCAACAGATAACTTATGAAGAACAAAACAATGGCTTTAAATCAATATTAATTAACTAAAGCAGTATTGCAAGGATATAATAAAGAAATAAGATAAAGCGATAAAGCACACCACAAACACAAAGATTTATAGTGGTTCGGTGCTAACCTTGCACCTACGTCCACTCCCCAAGATCCCACTTGGGAATTTTAATCCACTATCCTTTGTATTCAACCGAATACAAAACGTCGGAAACTCCGACACTAGCTATCCCAAGCTAGAATACAAGACGTCGGAAACTCCGACCCTAGCTATCCCAAGCTAGAACACTTATTTCCCGGGTACAAGCCAACCCAAAACACTCCGATTTCAGGTTCGGATCAACCTTTCCTTGTTTTGGAAATCCTCCAAAAACAAGAGCAAAAACTCACAAAGAGTAAGAATATTTAGAGCACAGATGAATACAAAAACAGCTCCTTAAATGAGCAAATATAACAATAAAAACTTTACTCAAATGAAGAACCCCTTTTTCAGATTTTCTCAAGATGAATGAACGGTTGAACGCTTGAGAAGAGGTTGATTGTTGATTGAAGATCTCTTGAAAGCTTTGAACGATCTCTAGATCAAGGTTGAAACGATAGGCGTGAAGAATTCTCTCCTTGAAAGATCTTTCTTTTCTCTTTCACAATCTCTCTGGTATATTGTGGATCCTCTCTCTTTTTCTATGGATATTTCTTTGATCTCAGGCTTTTTCTTGCAAATTTCGGATCCTCTCTTCTGTTCTTCTCTTTTTCTTCTTTTTCTCTTATCTTTTATTTCACGTTTGATCCGCTATTTAATCTGCAATTTCTTTCATCATTTAAAGCATTTTGTAGCATTAGAAGCAAGAGAAAACAATTTAGGCAGATAAAGAGCCGTTAGAGGATTTTTAGGAAGCATAAATGGCAATTAAAATGGGCAAAAAAATAGCCGTTGCTGACATTTCCCGTTGCAGGGGTCGACTCATGAGTCGACTCATGCTTCAGGAGTCGACTCATGAGTCGACTTCTGTTGCAACAGCCAGAAAATGAGTTTCTGCAACTTTTGGCCTAAAACTGCAGGGGTCGACTCATGGGGGTCGACTCATGCCTGGGGGTCGACTCATGAGGGTCGACTCACAGGGTGTGCCAATCAGCTCATTGCCATGAGTTGACTCACGGGTTGACTCATGATTTTCAAACATGCATAACTTTCAAAATACAAGTCCAAAATCAATGAAATTTTCACCATTGGATCACAAATCTTTTGTTCTACCAAATGATACTATCAAATCTGGATTTTAGCAAAATTATGATTTTGCCCTTGAAGAGCATAAAGCCTTTTTCAATTTAAAATATTTGTATCCCTTCAATCTGCTTTGTAATCATCAAAATCAATCTAGGAGCAACAATCTCCCCCTTTTTGATGATGACAAAACATATGAACAAAAATATTTATGTTAATGCATTAATTTCAAAAGAATCCATTATGGGTGTATATGCTTGAAAAGAGTATGATTCTTTTGGCATGTAATATAAATGCAAAAATAGTTTGTCCATTTCTTAAAGATTTGAAAAGGGTATTAGATCATTTTGAGTTCAAGATATTTCAGAGCAAGAGAAGATAAATAACTTTTTCTATGTATCAGAGCAAAAATAATTTTTACAATGATATCAGAAAAGATTTTATAATGTATCAGAGCAAGTAAATTTTTAATGTATCAGAGAAAATTTCATACAGTATCCGAGCAAATGTTATAATATTTTAGAGAAACCTTCACACTGTATCGGATCAAATGTTATCATGTATCAGATCAAGTTGAAAGAAATTGTAGGATGTATCAGAGTAAAACAAATTTCTTATTGATGTCTCAAGGTGAGTAAAATTTCAAAAGCAAGTTTGAATATCAGAGCATATATATAAAAAATACTTATTTGCATTGTACTCATGATTTTGCTTTTGATGGATTAAAGTTCTGTCTGATACCAAATTTCTCTGTCTGATACCAAATTTCGATACCAAAATTTCTTAAAGTTTTGTTTAATCTTTCAATCCTTGTTTTTGTCTAATTTCTCCAATATTTGTTTAATTTCTTCAATATTTGTTTTAATTTAATTTCTCCCCCTTTTTCTCATAATTTAGGGTTTTGCTTTTTGTCTAATTTCAATTTTTGTTTAATTTTAATTTCTCCCCCTTTTTGACATCATCAAACATAGTTAACTCTTTCTTTTCCTTTTCTGAAAATATTCTTTAATTTCTTCCTCTTTAGAGTTTTTCACAGATGTTTGCTCCCCCTTAATATAGCAATTATCAATAGCAAACAACAATAAGGAGAAGATAATATTTCAACAGATGTATCAGAGATTGAAATATAACCAAAATATAATCATTACAAAGAGGTAGAAATATAGGTAAAAGATGATTCCATTAAAATCATAATTGTTTCAATACATAGAATTCAACCAGCTAAATGTCAATACATGGCCCCAAGGTATAGATCCTAGAACAAGATACTAACTCCTAAGATCTAGATAAGTCAATGATCAGAGTCATCAGATATAGTATGAGAAGATGATGGATCAGAAGTGCGTCCTCTACCCCGTCTGCCTCTGCCACGAGTGGAGGTGATGGCACGAGCAGGAGAACGAGATGAACTAGGTGGCTGAGAATGCTGAGATACTAGGGCTGATATCATGAGTCTGATAGAATCAAGTACGTTCAGTGCTCTGGAAACAGATTGAAGTAGAGCAGTGAACTGGGTGGTAGCATGCTCACTCGATCCTCTGATCTCTTTCCTCAGTAGCTCATATCCACCTTCTAGTGCTCCTCTGAGCCTGCCAGCCTCTGCAGTGAGGTCTGTGACCTCAATGGTAGACTCCTGTGGCTGGGGATGGGCCAATGCAAGGACTTGCCCTGCAAGTCAAGAACTCTGCCAGTTAGTCTCCAGACTGTATCCTCAAGCTGCTGTATCCTGACGGACTGATCTGAAATCATCTGAAATATAGTGGAGATGTGGGGAGTAATGGTCTGATCAGAAGAAGTAGCTCCAGGTGCAAAAGAAGTACTACTCCACTGGCTAGACAACAAAGAAGCCACACGCTGAGATATATGCTCGATCTGATCATCAGCCAGTCTGAACTCTGATGGAGGTGCTCTGCTCTCTGGCTGATACACTGGTGTGGGCATCCTAGTAAACTCAGAAGGGCCAGCCTCAGTATCATGAATGAACTGGGTATCTGGTGAAGCTGCCCTGAAATCATGTACAGGAGAAGATGGACCTTCTTCTTCTACTCTGCCTTCAGTTCTGTCTTCAGCTCTTTCCTCAGCTCTCTCCTCAGCTCTTTCTTCAGAGCCCTTGATCCAACCACCAACAGTCTTTGTAATTCCCATTCGGTGTAGGCTGTGTTGGTTGAAAGTGTCCACATGTGAGAGCTTGGTAGGTGTCTCCCCCTCACAGCTAACTCCAAACCTCCTAAAAACTCTAGTAAGGGCCATACCATAAGGCAAGTGTGCCTTGGATCTGTTCAAAGTTTCTCTCATGGCCTCTATCATAAGTGTAGGGAGGTTTAGGGGGGTCTGAGTGATGATATGAAACATGACACATACATCTCTGCCAGATAGTAAGTCATGTCTACCACTCCTAGGAAAGAATAGTTTTGTCACAATCTGATGCAGGACCCTCATCTCAATGGACAGTAGCTTTGCTTCCAATCTGTTTAAACTTCCTGAAAAATCTTCTCCTAAGATAATTCTGATCCCTTCTTCTTTAATTGGGAGTTCCATATATGAGTATCCTTCACTAGGCAACTGAAGTATCTCTCCCAATATCCTAGAATCCAAACAGATGTCAATCCCCTTTACAGTTGAAGTCACAGACCCGTTTTCATAATTTAGGTTCTGGTAGAACTCTCTGACTAGATCAACATAGGTGACTTCCTTAAGAGAGCAATAAAGTTCCCATCCTTGATTTTTGATCTTGGTAGCAAAAGTAAAGCCTTCTTTCTCAAAGAACCGAAAATCTATATTTTTCCCGGTTTCTACTTTTCTACAGAAAGAAGATTTACACTGGGGCTTATGGAGGGTTGAGAGGGACCTTGAGCAGGTACTGAAACTGGATTGGGAACAGTGGAAGACTGAGCATGCCTTTTCTTTCGGACAATTTCTTCAGGCTCTCGGATTGATTTCCTTCTTTGGGGAAGTTTCATCTTTGGAGCCATATCCAATAAGGTAGCAGACAAGAAGACTTGAATTCAGTGGAGGAGGGATCACAAAAGAGTAAAGAAGAATTTTGGTGGAGAAAAGAAGTGGATTTTGAATGAACGGTGAAGTTCTAGGGCACATTCCACCCGCGCCTAACACTGCGAGAAAGCACAGAAAAATCCTTTTCAAGGAGGCGATTTTTGGTGGAGAGAAGGAGGGAGAATTGCCTCGAAATTAATCCTTGGATTTGGAGCAAAACAGAAGTTTGGAGAGGATGGCTTTCGGAAGAAGAACGACGAGAAGATGAGTCGTCTCATAAACAGGTTTTCCCGATTTAAAAACAATGAATCCGATGGAAGTTGGTGGGATTAACAAGTTTGCCATTGAGTTGACTCATGGGGGTCGACTCATGAAGTTCAGAAAATCAGGAAAAATACAAATAAATTCCAGAAAAATTCAAAATTTTGGGAGAATGAATTTTGCTCAATGATAAGTTTTTAGAGTGATAAAACTAAGCTTTTGGAACCAGGATAGATGTTGAAAATTGAGCTCTAAGAGTTTTTGACATCTATTCTTTGGAAATTGAGAAATTTCAGACAAATGGATCTAGAATTCCTAGATTTCTCCTAATTTCACAGAATCTTTCCTCACTAAGGGCCTTTGTAAAGATATCAGCTAATTGATTTTCAGTGCAAACATATTCAAGAATTATATTTTTGTTTTGAACATGTTCTCTTATAAAATGATGTCTTATCTCAATATGTTTAGATCTTGAATGTTGTATTGGATTTTTAGATAGATTTATAGCACTTGTATTATCACATTTTATTGGTGTTTCATTAAGTTTGATTCCAAAATCTTCGAGTTGTTGCTTAATCCACAAGATTTGAGCACAACAACTTCCGGCTGCAATGTATTCGGCCTCAGCCGTAGACAGTGCCACCGAATTTTGTTTCTTGCTAAACCATGAGATTAGGTTAACTCCAAGAAATTGGCAAGTTCCACTTGTGCTTTTTCTATCTAATTTACATCCAGCAAAATCAGCATCAGAATATCCTAACAAATTAATTTGTGAGTCCTTAGAGTACCATAACCCTATAGTTTGTGTACCATTTAAGTATCTAAGGATTCTTTTAACAGCATTCAAATGAGATTCCTTAGGATTAGATTGATATCTTGCACATAAGCAAACACTAAACATGATATCAGGCCTACTTGCAGTTAAATATAATAATGAGCCAATCATACCTCTATAGTATTTTAAGTCTACGCTTTTACCTTCATCATCCTTGTCAAGCTTACATGAGGGACTCATTGGTGTACCAATTGGTTTGCAGTTCTCCATTCCAAATCTTTTGAGTAGTTCCTTGGTGTACTTGCTTTGGGTGATGGAGATTCCCTCTTTTGATTGTTTGATTTGGAGTCCGAGGAAGAAGGTGAGTTCTCCCATCATGCTCATCTCGAACTCTCCCTGCATAAGCTTAGCAAAGTCTTGACAAAGGGATTCATTAGTAGACCCAAAAATTATGTCATCAACATAAATTTGTATAATTAGCATATCATTTTGGTTTCTTTTAATAAATAGAGTTGTATCCACATTGCCTCTTGAGAAACCATTATTTAGTAGAAATTTGCTTAGCCTTTCATACCATGCTCTAGGTGCTTGTTTTAGACCATATAAAGCTTTATTTAATCTAAAGACATGATTGGGAAAAGCATGATTTTCAAATCCAGAGGGTTGTTCTACATATACTTCTTCAGAAATATATCCATTTAAAAATACACTTTTAACATCCATTTGAAATAGTTTGAATTTCATAAAGCAAGCATAAGCAAGTAGAAGTCTAATGGCTTCTAATCTAGCAACAGGTGCAAAGGTTTCGTCAAAATCAATTCCTTCTTCTTGATTATATCCCTTAGCAACCAGTCTTGCTTTATTTCTAATTACATTTCCATGCTCATCTAATTTGTTTCTAAAGACCCATTTTGTGCCAATTATTGAATAATCTTTAGGTCTTTTCACTAAGGTCCAAACATTATTTCTTTCAAATTGACTGAGTTCTTCTTGCATAGCATTAATCCAGTTATGATCATTTTCAGCTTCTTCAAAAGTTTTAGGTTCAAGTTGAGATACAAAAGCACAATGATTAAGTACATCTCTAAGTGAAGAACGTTTTTTACCCCATGCATAGGATCACCGATAATTAATTCCTTAGGGTGGTTGTGAACATACCTCCATTCCTTGGGTAAGTCATTTGTACCTTGAGGTTGTTCTTGAATTTCTTCACCTTTCTCATTTTGTTCATCTTCTTGATCCTTGTCTTCTGGAGTTGCTGAATCTTTTAGAGTGATCTCCTTCATACCTTCTATTAGTGGATCTGCATCATCAACACCCTTATTCTTCCTTGAAGGAAGATCGTTAGATTCATCAAAGACAACATGTATGGACTCCTCAACTACTAAGGTTCTTTTGTTGAACACTCTAAATGCTTTACTAGTGGAGGAGTAACCTAGAAGGATTGCTTCATCTGATTTTGCATCAAATTTACCAAGTTTTTCTTTGCCATTATTTAATACAAAACATCGGCAACCAAAAACATGAAAATAGGCAATATTTGGTTTTCTTCCTTTCCAAAGTTCATAGGGGGTTTTCTTTAAAAATTGTCTTATTAAAGCACGATTTAAAATGTAACATGCTGTGTTAATAGCTTCCGCCCAAAAATATTTTGGAAGGTTGCTTTCACAGAGCATGGTACGGGCCATTTCTTCTAAGGTTCTATTTTTCCTTTCAACTACCCCATTTTGTTGGGGTGTCCTAGGAGCAGAGAAGTTGTGGCCAATTCCATTTTCATCACAAAAATTTTCAAAGTCATGATTTTCAAATTCTGTTCCATGATCACTTCTAATATTTTGAATTGAAAACCCTTTTTCATTAGTGACTTTTCGATGAAATTTCGTGAAAATTTGAAAAGTTTCATTTTTGTGAGCTAAAAAGAAAACCCAAGTAAAACGAGAGTAATCATCAATTATTACAAATCCATATCGTTTTCCTCCTAGACTAGTGGTTTTAGTTGGTCCAAATAAATCCATATGTAAGAGCTCTAAAGGTCTAGAAGTTGAAATAGTGTTTTTGGATTTAAATGATATCTAGTTTGTTTACCTAATTGGCATGCATCACAAATTCTATCCTTTTCAAAATTTAATTTTGGCAAACGAGAACTAAATCCTTTTTGATTAATTTTGAAAGAGAATGCATGCTAATATGTGCAAGTCTACGATGCCACAGCCAACTAGTCTCATTTATTTTAGCATTTAAGGAAACTAGGCATTGCATGTCTAATTTAGTTAAATCATTCAAGTCTACCATATAAACATTGCCATGCCTATGTCCTATAAATTTAATGCCATCGTTAATAGGACTCGTCACAATGCATACAGATGATTCAAAACTTACTTTATACCCTTTATCACAGAATTGACTAATGCTAAGTAATTATGCTTTAAACCTTTAACAAGTAAAACATTCTCAATGTATTTGGAGGGAGTGATACCAATGTTACCTATCCCGATGATCTTTCCTTTGCCATTATCTCCAAAGGTGACCATCCCTCCATCCTTAGCATCAAGCGTGATGAATTGTGATTCATCACCAGTCATGTGTCTCGAGCATCCGCTGTCAAGATACCATTTCCTGTTTCCTTCTTGGGATGCTAGACACACCTGCAAGCACAGATCAAGTTTCTGTCTTAGGTACCCAAGCTTTCTTGGGTCCTTTCAGGTTAGTCAGAATGGTTCCTTTTGGAACCCATATTTTCTTTGTGTTTGCATATTTGTTAATAAGACATGTGTATGATTTATGTCCTATTCTTCCACATTTAAAACAAGTAATATTTGTAGGCTTTTTGCTTGAATAATTTGCATAAATATCCTTCAAAAATTTTTGTTTCTTCAGGGGTTTATAACCAAGTCCAGCCTTATCATATATAGCTTTCTGATTATCAAGGATCATATTTAGCTTGTTTGAACTTAAGGTGAACTTATCTACTATAGATTTCAGTCTGTTAATTTCATCCTTAAAGTTTTGATTTTCTTGAATCAATGTGAATTTTTCAATTGAAAGAATTTCAGCTTGTTTCACTAAGGACTGATTTTTCAATTTCAGCTCTTTGTTTTTCTTCCCTAGTTTCTTTAATTCATCAATTGAATCATAGAAAGCTTCATGCAATTCTTCAAAAGTAAATTCACTAGTGGATTCAGAAGTTACCTCATTTTCATGTGCCATCAGGCACAGATTGGCTTGTTCGGTTGAGGTTTCCTCGTCGGAGCTTGAGTCATCACTCGCACTCCAGGTCGCCATCATTGCCTTCTTTTTGAATTTCTTTGGATCTTTCTTCAATTGAGGACATTCGGATCTGAAATGTCCTGGCTTCTTGCACTCGTAGCATATAGGGTTTTGATCTTTCTCCTTTTCTATGCTTTGATCCCCTTTTGTAAATTTCTTTCTCATCCCCTGTTTCCTTTTTCTTAGAAACTTCTGAATTTCCGGGTGATGAGAGCCATCTCCTCATCCTGATCTTCATCTTCAGAGTCATCTGTTTCATAATCAGGTGAAGTTGTGGATTTGAGGGCAATGGTTCTTTTCTTTTTGATTTCATCCTCTTGATGTTGGCATCATGCTAAGTTCATGAGTCATCAAGGATCCAAGAAGCTCTTCTAGAGGTAGAGTGTTCAAGTCCTTTGCTTCTTGGATGGCAGTCACCTTGGCTTCCCAAGTTCTTGGCAGTGACCTGAGAATCTTCCTTACAAGTTCACTGTTAGTATAAGATTTGCCAAGACTCTTTAAACCATTGATTATATCAGTAAAACGAGTAAACATAGCAGTTATGGACTCATCATGCTCTATTTTGAACAATTCATATTTATGTACAAGCATGTTTATTTTAGACTCTTTTACTTGATTTGTTCCCTCATGGGTGACTTCTAACCTATTCCATATTTCTTTAGCAGATGCACAAGTAGAAATGCGATTAAATTCACTAGCATCTAGTGCACAATAAAGAACATTCATAGCTTTGGCATTTAATTGTGCCAATTTCTTGTCAACCTCATCCCATTCTTTCTCGGGTTTGGTTGACTCCTCACCATCTATAATCTTGGTGGGTGTGTGAGGACCATTCACTATGATACTCCACATATCATAGTCGAGTGCTTGTATGAAAATCTTCATCCGAGCTTTCCAATAGGTGTAATTAGACCCATTGAAAAGTGGAGGTCGGTTTGTTGATTGCCCCTCAGCTAGAGAAGTTCCAACATGGGTTGCCATAGATCTTTGGCTCTTTGATTGTTAGATCAAAAAGGGCTAGAGCACTGG